>NW_019392738.1:0-16143 GCF_000648675.2 Cimex lectularius
TTAGTGTCCGAGTGGATCGAGGTCACGATAGCTCAAGTGGTAGAGCAGCAGCGTATTTAGCCGAAGGTCGTGGGTTCGAATCCCGCTCGTGACACTAGCTTTTTTTATCTCAACCTTACATACAAAGAATAATTTATAGTCATAAATTTCACACCATAAACGATTTTTTTATTCTTTTCTATCTTTGGAATGAATTAATATAAATGTTTAGATTCGAGGTTTTCTTTTAGTATATAAATCTTTCAAAATAAAAATCAAATAAAGATTCATTAGTTTTTGTGGTCTGCTTGACCAATTAATATCTTTCAATTAATTAAGGTTTTTGAAAAATGGCAAAAAGGAGAGAAAATTCAAAAGGTGGGGTTGAGATAGGAAGTTAGTGTTCGAGTGGGTTGAGGCCACGATAGCTCAAGTGGTAGAGTAGCAGCGTATCAAGCCGAAGATCGTGGGTTCGAATCCCGCTCGTGCCATTAGCTTTTTTTCATCTCAACTAAAAACCTTAATTAATTTTCTATAATGTTCAAGTCTGGTGAGAGTGCAGGCCGTTCAAGTTTTTCAATGCTGTTCTGTGAAAACCATTCTTCAACCATTTTTGCATTGTGTATGGGTGCGTTGTCCTGCTGGAATATTGGAGTCCCTTCGCATAAATCGCTGAAACTAGTTTTTTCTTTGTCCAGTAATTTCTTGTAATATTCCGAATTAACTTTTTTTGGAAGAAAACAAAGATTCCATTTTTTATTACACCCAATACAACCCCAAATCATCAAAGATCCACCACCCATTTGGCGCCGTGACAAAATTTTTTCTTCTTTAGTTCGTGAAAGTAGTATGCGTATCCGTCCGGTCTGTCCAAATTGAATTTTTTTTCGTCAGAAAAAATAACTTTTTGCCAATAATCTTCATTTTTCAATATGTGGTTTTCAGTAAATTTGACACGGGCTAGTGGGGTTTCAGAGCTGGTTTGCGTTTCAGTTTTCTTCGGACTGTTTTCAGTTTTTTTAAGGAATCTCTGAACAGTTCGAACAGAAACATCAACACCTGCCTTCTCTGCGATGGCTTTTGCAGTCGAAAAGCTGTTTGAAGCAACGCGCAGGATGTGCGATTTGTCTCTTCTGGTCAAGGAAGGAGGTCTTCCAGAGCTCTGCCCTCTTCCGTAATCTTCAACTAGTCGTATTATCTTCGATACCGATGAAAAACGTTTTATGCGTCGGGCGATATCTCGGCAGCTCATTCCATCTTCATTGAGCAAGTGAATCAACCGGCGCTCCTCATCAGAAAATCTTCTTCCTTTGTGCATTTTAAAATAACTTTGAATTGCTCCAAATGAACTCACAGTAGTCACTTTACTAAGGCACGGTACATTGAATACTGAATAAACCTTCGGAGTTATAAAATAAACGTAAACAAAATGTGTGTCTATTATTCTGTCGCAGCTAAATAAAATAATACTGTTTATTGAGATGTACATTTGTATAAGATTATCAGATCAAGCCATTTCCAGACTTACTTTTCTTTAAATATCATGAACAATTCACTACTTTCGTGGTCCGCTTAACCAATTAATATATTACAATTAATTAAGGTTTTTAGTTGAGATAAAAAAAGTCAGTGTCACGAACGGGATTCGAATTGAATTGATTGAAAAATGGCAAAAAGGAGGGAAAATTCAAAAAGTGCGGTTGAGATGGGAAGTTGGTGTCCGAGTGGATCGAGGTCACGATAGCTCAAGTGGTAGAGCAGCGGTGTATCAAGCCGAAGATCGTGGGTTCGAATCCCGCTCGTGCCGTTGACTTTTTTATCTCAACTGAAAACCTTAATTAATTGTAATCATGAACAATATTCTAATGGTAAAAGAAATCATTTTTCACTGTTGAAATCGTGATTTTTTAATGTGTCTATAATTTTGTCACTCGGTTGTATATATGTCCGGCTCAATGTTTGTGAGTTGCAACCGAAAATCCCCACGATCACTAATTTCTTTTTTTTTGAATTTTTTTTTTGTGATGAGGTTCATAACGGCACTGAATCCACGATCTACCAAATAGGAAGATGGGAAAACAGTCAACTGTACAATAACCCAAAATGCAGGATATAAAGGATCTGTTTTTGTAACCAGAATTTGTGGTATCCTTGTTCAAACATTGGTTTAAGTTCCACATTTGTGAATATTTATTTAGAAATCGTGAGATTCGGTCTGGTGTGATGTAGGTTTCAGAAAAACATTTTCTTTATCGTGCCAACGTTTCAATCTTTATTGAGATCATCTTCAGGGCTCAAAGTGTTTGTCTTCTGTGTAATTGTGTCATTGTGACTGTGGCTAGACGTATTAAATTGTGAAATACCTTTGTGTAGTCTACAGGGTTAAAAACCTGTAATTTAATCATTACCATTCTCGCCTGCTTATCTTTGCCAGGTTGGTCACCACACAAATTTGACAATTTAACAGAGGTAAGAAAGTTAGGATGCTATTATTAAGACATTCTTAAGATGGCAAATTGCCGAAATGCATCGTGGGCACTCTCAACACGACACACAAGAATGACACAATTACACAGAACACAAACACTTTGAGCCCTGAAGATGATCTCAATAAAGATCGAAACGTTGGCACGATAAAGAAAATGTTTTTCGGAAACCTACATCACACCAGACCGCATCTCACGATTTCTAAATAAATATCGATTAACGGTCACTAATCACCACACATTTGTGAGTATTTCAATAAGCTGCTCCTGAATTAGTATGGATTCATCTGTGTTTGGGATCTGAATTTGTCCACGCGCAAAAGGGTTCGACACCCAGTCGGGAATATCGAAGTGAAGAATATCTTCAAATCTTTGATTCAGGTCTGAAGAGCCGTTAAGTGTTGACAGTAAGCAAGCAAATCTTCATCTCTAATTTGCAATTTCGAAGATTTGGAAACTGAGAACATTCTCCTCTTCCCAAGTTTTGTTTGTACAGAAAAAGTTTTGCAACAAACGCAGATATTACGCTTTTAGTTTTGATTAAATTTAATCGGTCACCTTGTAGTTTCAAATTAGTTTCGTTTAAATTGGCAAATAAATCAGTCTTATAGGCTATGCCATTTTTTGATTTAATTAAATTGTCAAATCATTGTCTTTGCTTTCCAGGTATTCCAACACATAAAATCGATTTTAGATAACCTATGTTTATCTAAAATATAAATGGCTATGCCATTTTTAGATAACCAACGTACTTCTGTTTTATATTATATTATTTTAAATTAAACCTTGCGCGGACCCCCTGACGTTGTTCAGAGACCCCCAAATCAATTTTAATTTTCCATGGACCCCCCTGAATGATACCGGGGACCCCTGGGGGTCCGTAGTGACCACTTTTGGAACCACTGGTCTAGCGGGTCCAGACGCCCACTCATCATCTTAATCATCATTTATTTAAAATACACTCACAGGCAAAAAATTCCAATCACTTGTAATATAACTTCATTTGTACATATTTTTATATATTAATCAAAATTTCACGTTGTTTAACGTTTAATAATTTAATCTTTGTCTAAAAAAAAGATAAAACATAAATTAAAATAAATATATAAATAAAATAAAGAAAGAAAGAAAGAAAATGGACAAAAAGACGGACAGATAAAATTTGTTTTAATTAGATTTTTAGTTAACATTTTAATATCGCGTATTACCTCCTCTTGCCTTAATTACATCGGGAAGACTCCTCGGCATACTTTCTACCAGTTGGGAAATGTCTCGTTGCTGGATGTTAGCCCATTCTTTACTAAGAATCCTTTCAAGATCGTGGAGTGATCAGGAAATGATGGATGTTATTCGTTTTTTGAGGTTATCCCATAAATATTCAAAAAGGTTCATATCTGCAGAACGGGCTGGCCAGGCTAAGACGCTGATGTTATGCTGTTGAGTTTGTCCTATGCGAGTGACATGTGGGCATTATTGTGCATTAGAATAGGATTATGGCAGATTTCATTGAGGACAGGCATCGCATGATGTTACAAAATTTCATCCACGTAGCGAGTGGCAGTCAAAGGCCCTCCACGATCAACAACCAACTCTGTGCGATTCTCCATTGAAATTCTCGTCCACTTTACAGAGCTACGTTGAAAAGTTTGGCTTTGGGGAAAATTACAAGCTTAGTACCTTTCATTTCACTTTTTCCACCCTCTTTCACGCCCATCTGAAGATCGTAGAGCAAGTCTACACTCATCTGTAAAAAGTACAGTAGACCAATCGTCTAAAGACCAATGGATGTGTTTTCGAGCAAATGCCCACCGTGCAACTCTGTATTTTCTGCTCAATTCTGGCACTCTTACGGGGCAAAAAGCCATTAGGCCATACTGATTTAATCTTCTTCGAGCAGTGCATTCAGAAATTTGGGCACCTCGAACTTCCTGGAGCTGATGAATCGCTTGAACGTAAGGTGCCGGTTTCGCAAAATTCTCAAAGTCATAAAACAGTCATCCTGTGATTCTGTTACCCTAGGACGTCTAGAATCTGGCCTTCTATGGTAGGATCCAGTTTCTCAAAAACGTCTAACGGCGTCTCGCAGAGTTTCGTATGGAACTCCGATGGCAATAGCCCATACTTGATGGAACGACCATCATCAATAAGTGTGTTGTGATTAGTGACCGTTAATCGATAATTATTCAGAAATCGTGAGATGCGGTCTGGTGTGATGTAGGTTTCAGAAAAACATTTTCTTTATCGTGCCAACGTTTCGATCTTTATTGAGATCATCTTCAGGGCTCAAAGTGTTTGTGTTCTGTGTAATTGTGTCATTCTTGTGTGTCGTGTTGAGAGTGCCCACGATGCATTTCGGCAATTTGCCATCTTAAGAATGTCTTAATAATAGCATCCTAACTTTCTTACCTCTGTTAAATTGTCAAATTTGTGTGGTGACCAACCTGGCAAAGATAAGCAGGCGAGAATGGTAATGATTAAATTACAGGTTTTTAACCCTGTAGACTACACAAAGGTATTTCACAATTTAATACGTCTAGCCACAGTCACAATGACACAATTACACAGAAGACAAACACTTTGAGCCCTGAAGATGATCTCAATAAAGATTGAAACGTTGGCACGATAAAGAAAATGTTTTTCTGAAACCTACATCACACCAGACCGAATCTCACGATTTCTAAATAAATATTCACAAATGTGGAACTTAAACCAATGTTTGAACAAGGATACCACAAATTCTGGTTACAAAAACAGATCCTTTATATCCTGCATTTTGGGTTATTGTACAGTTGACTGTTTTCCCATCTTCCTATTTGGTAGATCGTGGATTCAGTGCCGTTATGAACCTCATCACAAAAAAAAAATTCAAAAAAAAAGAAATTAGTGATCGTGGGGATTTTCGGTTGCAACTCACAAACATTGAGCCGGACATATATACAACCGAGTGACAAAATTATAGACACATTAAAAAATCACGATTTCAACAGTGAAAAATGATTTCTTTTACCATTAGAATATTGTTCATGATTACAATTAATTAAGGTTTTCAGTTGAGATAAAAAAGTCAACGGCACGAGCGGGATTCGAACCCACGATCTTCGGCTTGATACACCGCTGCTCTACCACTTGAGCTATCGTGACCTCGATCCACTCGGACACCAACTTCCCATCTCAACCGCACTTTTTGAATTTTCCCTCCTTTTTGCCATTTTTCAATCAATTCAATTCGAATCCCGCTCGTGCCATTGACTTTTTTATCTCAACTAAAAACCTTAATTAATTGTAATATATTAATTGGTCAAGCGGACCACGAAATTAGTGAATTTAATTCAAATGATTCTTGAGTTTATAATCATTTAATAAATGAACTGTAAGGTTTTTATGTCAAATTTATACTGGAGAAATAGAGCAGTTGATAATTCATACGTTTTGCCTTGAAAATATAGAGAAAATGCTTACTTTTTGTATAGTCTGTCCTTCAAAAATTCCTTCCCGGACTTCCGTTTGCCGCTGTAGATGCAAACCGGTGATTCCTCGATTTCAAATGTGAATGTACTGCATAAAGCATAAAAGCATAAAAATGTCAAACTACTATTTGTACAATTCCCAACTATTAAATAAAATATTATATATGGTCGTTTCATGATTTTGAACTGTACCTCTTGAACGGAATGAAAACGTGTCATGATCCGATTTGTCTAGCATGCTCATGCGCGCTGTTGAATCATGGCGAGCGTGATGTAATTTAATCAGCAATATAAGCTGGAAGCTTGAGATTAAAAAAATAAGATCTTTCAATATTTAACGATGAAATGGGAACGATCAACCGTCTGAAAAATTATCTAGATTAAATTTATACGCACCACCGCGGGGGAAAAATGACCCGTATTTAAATGACAATAACCTAGCTAGTAAGCCAGCTTTCCCTTTTATGCTCATTCTTCTTTAGAAAGCTTTATTCCTTGCAGAACAATCGGAATGGAGGAATCACCGGTTTGCACCTACCTTTTCAGCGGCAAACGGAAGTCCGGGAAGGATTTTTTGACGGACAGACTGTACGAAAAGTAAGCATTTTTCTCTATATTTTCAAGGCAAAACGTATTAATTATCAACTGTTCTATTTCTCCAGTATAAATTTGACATAAAAACCTTATAGTTCATTTATTAACTGACTATACACTCAAGAATCTTTTGAATCTAGATTTGCGTCATTATTTAAATCCAGAGCGGAAGTTGGTCGCACAATTGCCAACATAATTTAAATAATAAAATAATTTCTAAAAAAACAGAAAATTTTATGTCATATTTATCAACAAAATTGCTCGTATAACATTAGCCTTTTTAGTATGAAATTCCTGCCAAGTTGATCTTAATATATCTAGTTAATACTTAAGGTGGTTAGGGGTTAACAGATTTTTTTCTTATATTTTCATTTAAGGGTGGTTAGGGACTTACTCTTTTGTGGATTTACTAACTATTAACAACAACAAAAATTTTACACAGCTCTTTTAGCATTTCTTTGTTAAGACACTCTCCACTCAGACCTGATTCCTTGTCTAACCTAACCAAATCCTGATACCTCAAATTCATCTCCAGATTTTTTTTCTTTACTTATCGCATTAGCCAAGTGATCAATTCAACTTCCTTATCTATGACTTTTCTACTCTTGCCCCAAAGAAGTTGAGGCAACTGAGAACATACAGTCTTGCAGACGAAAAAGCTTCAATATGTTGGTCACTGCTGACTCCTACTCACTCTTAACATGCCACTATCTTCTTATTGCATAAATTGATGCATGAGAATCATAATAATATTGAAAGCTTTTAATTTGGTGATATTTATGGCACTTCCTATGGTCATAGGGGGATTTATACAAAACTAATAGTTTTCTCATTATCTAACTGTTAGTTAGTTTTACAGAAAGTTAATTTATGTATAGATAGTGTATTTTGTACAAAGAGTAGCTCACTAGTAAGCATGTGAAATAAAATGTATTTATTTTTTAAAATTGTTCCATGTTAGGAAATTATTTAAAGAAAAGTTGCTTGTGGAATGTGGAGAAACTCGTGATGTATGCTGGGGAGAAAGTTTGGCACATTATTAACACTAGAAGGATTAAGAGGCCCTATGCACACACTTTTCTATTGCAAAAACATTTTTATTTAGCTGAAACTCCTCAACTTTGTTTATTTATGGAGTAAATTATGTATTTAAAGTGAATTGAATTTTTAATTATTTTTTAAAGAGACTTATGGTATGATATATTAAGTACAAAAAGATTATGACTGACCCATGAGATTGTTTAATTTTTATTCGTGTTTAATATTAATATTTTTAAAAACGTGGAGCTTATCTCAAAGGATAAGCTAATCCCCTACCGCAGGCTCGGGAGTGCGAGCTGAGCTACGAAAGGATGAGGAAGGACACTCTCTCTCAATTTTGCTTGAAAGCACCTGCTCTTTTTTATGTAAATGGCAAGGAGTTAGTTGCGTATGTCATAGATCACATATTTTTATTTTTTTTAGATCTGAATACATTTATTTTTTTTTTTAAGGTTTTGTTATAATTTATTTGGATCAGGTCCCGATTTTTGTCTTTTCCGTTTAATTTAATTGAGTTTGTGGCACAAATATTTTTTCTTATTTTTATTTTACACTCGCAAGGATACGAATTTGCGTCGTGTGAAGGGGATTAACCCTAACACGTGATAATTTTAAATATTTTATTCTAATAATTGAAATCAATATTTTTGTACAATAATTCGTGAGATTTCCTCCTGCGGTTGAGAGGGTGATGAACCTGTAATTTGATCCTTATCAATCATCTTGGTCTGCTTATCCTTGTTGGGTGGTCTGTCAGATTGTATAGCATCTTCGTGCAGATTTGGTTGACAGGCCCAGTACTGAAGGTGGCAAAATGCTTACAGGACACACAGCGAGGATAAATAGACCAGGAGAATCAGTAAGAACCAAATTACACTGGTTTTTTATCTGTGTACATTGTTACGAATTATCCCTGTAATAACATTTCTCCTACCTACCCACCAAGGACTATAGCATTCTAGCTTATTGTACTTGTAGTTTCTTAGTTTTGTTTCCTTTTCCTAAGAAGTACTAAGTATTGCCTGTCATTCCTAAAATTCCTTTCCCTGGGTTTTCTTTGTGTCATAGGTTATGTCTCAATTGAGTGGTTGTATTCGAAAGGTGGTGGTTTCTTCCTCATCATTTCATAACCTACAAATTGGGTCATTATCGAATATACCCATGTTATGTAGATGGTTTTATTTTCAGATGCAAGTGACTGGTTTATAGTCCTATCACTACTCTGAGTTGGACAGTTCTGAAGCCTCTACATCACCAGCTGTTCAAAGACAGGATGTAGTGGTACAAGAATCGTTCAGGTTGTACTGTGTTTTTGTTTCTTTGACATCATTGGGTGTACATCCCTAATGAGTTTCATTGCTCGTGTTTTAGGCTTGTACAGAAAATTCAGTTCTTGATTTGTTTTGGAGCTCTGCATACCACATCATTGTATCTGATTTCCTCCTGAAGTTCCTTCTTCTCCACTGTAGTCTGTTGAGACTTTATAAGATATAGGTTTCCGAGATCATGTAGTCAGTCCCTGTTTCCAAGAATGGTGTCTGATTTTATTAATTATTGTTAAGTACCAAAAGTGTTTAGTTACCATCAAATTTTATTATTTCTGAAGCCTAAATGAGCTTTCCCTCATGTCTCCTTGTATATTTCTAAATATTTCAAAAATATTTCTAATGGAAATTTTGCAGAGTTTTTAGTGTAATTGACGGGGTTGTTTTCCCCGTGATGCGTAGAGTATTTGTTTGCTGCCTAATGTTTAGGTAGTTTATTTTTGCTGAGCTTTGATCCACCACATTGATGAGCTGTATGATAATTTAGGACATACTTAGTGGAATCCACTACACCTTTTCGGTAGAAAGAACACATTTTGACTCCTTGAAATATCAAAGTAAACATCATAAAATTTTCTTTTGAGTAGCACGTATTCAGATGATCTAGTACCAGAAAGTGAAGGAAAAACATAATCAGTTCTTTATAATAAAAATAAAGTTAGTTGACATATTGAATACCATTTATAGGAAGTATTCTAGCAGAGCAGGGACCATAAACCCGGTCCGATACATATTTTCCACAATATTTTGGATATGGCCGGTATAAACAAGTGGATCATCTACAAACAGGCTTTGTAAAAGCAAATTAACCACCAACTCAATCAGCATCAATCACACCAAGATTAAAAAGAAAAGATTGCCAAATTGGATCAAAATGTCCAAATAAATCGAAAAAAGTGATTGGAAAAATAGCTTGTCGTCTCAATAGAATATATAAATGTTGGTCTAGTGTTAGAAAATAGAAAATAGAATTACGAGATCTCCTAGGTCTCTGGCTTCTCCCTGATGGATCAGGGGGAGTCACCCACCTTGGTGCCTGAGCAACTCTGAGGTTGGGCTCTAGTCGGGCACCATCTACTTCTTTGGTCATTTCGGTGCCCTTACGTTCCCTAAACCTAGTCATTCTCACTCTCACTCATACAATAAATACATACATACTCATACATACAAACCCAATCACACATGCATATCCTCTGTCTAGAATCCAGGTTGGAGCAACGTTGGAGCCTTGAAATAATATGCTGCACCGTCACCCAGCATACTCCTATTCTAACATAAACTAAATCTAAACTTTAACCTATGAAATAAATACCCCACTATATACAACCCATTATCCCAATATCTCTTAAAAACCTAAAAAGTTTTTCTTTAAACTTGCTGCCATGCTTGAGCATTCTCCTATAATCCGGCGGTATTCCATTTCGGTCCCTGTACGGGTCTAGTGTTAATATAATATTTCTAATGATGAATTCTATGTTAGAAAAGAAGTTTTGTTATCTATAAACGATGCTCTTTTATTAAAGGACCATACAACTTCTAATTACTTTCCTTTCAGCCATTAATCTCATTGTTACAGACATTCTTTGTTCTCTTATTAATTGAAGGCCTTAATTATGTCTGGCTATTTCCTTAGCGAAGCACAAAAAATGCTTTTAGAATAATTAACAAGAATAAAAATTTAAAATAGTAAAAGCATTTTTTCTCGAGGCTTTCTATTTACTGTTATTCACTTTTAGATTAAACAAGGATAAGGCTGTTGTTCTGAAGATCTCGGGCCCAATTAAATCTCACTGGGCTAAATCAAAGAATCTTTCTTATGATGATCTGCTCAATTCTAGTGAATACAAAGAACAGCATCGTAAAGATATGATTGAATGGAGCGAGTCCATTCGGAAGGAAGACTATGGCTATTTCTGCTCTGCAGCTGTGAATATGTACAATGGTATTTTTCCTTAATTTGATTTTATTTTTTTTCATACCTTTTAGTTTGAACTACAACGTAAATCTATATATACAACTATAAGTATACAGCTACAACTATAACTATAATTAATTAAGGTTTTTAGTTGAGATAAAAAAGTCAGTGACAGGAGCGGGATTTGAACCCACGACCTTCGGCTGGATGCGCCGCTGCTCTACCACTTGAGCTATCGTGACCTCAACCCACTCGAACACTAACTTCCCATCTCAACCCCACCTTTTGAATTTTCTCTCCTTTTTGCCATTTTTCAAAAACCTTAATTAATTGAAAGATATTAATTGGTCAAGCAGACCACAAAAACTAGTGAATCTTTATTTTATTTTTATTTTGAAAGATTTATATACTAAAAGAAAACCTCGAATCTAAACATTTATATTAATTCATTCCAAAGATAGAAAAGAATTTTTATATTTTTACTCAATAAAATCACTAAGTTGGACAACAATGTTGTTTCAGCAAAGACGAAACCCATTTGGATAGTGAGCGACATCAGGCGTAAAACTGACATAAGGTGGTTCAAAGAAAACTACAACGTGGTTAAAACCGTGCGTGTCATCTGCGACGAGGATGTTAGGAAGCAGAGAGGATGGGAGTTTTCTGAAGGTAAATCTATTTACTAGGCTAGTAATAACGATCGTAACATATTATATTGCAGGAATCGATGACAAAGAAAGCGAGTGTGATCTGGACTGTTACGACGACTGGGACCTGATTATTGAAAACAACGGCAAAACAGATGTTGATGAAATATTAAATAAAATTGTAATTGACATGGAAAGTCATTTGCAATAAGCTAACAAAACTGCTTTAACTGTTGTTACACAAGGCTGATTAATTATAATAAATTAGTCGTTTACTCTGTTATTCTAATGTAATGGTTCTTTAAATATTTAAATTGTTAACAAGAGAAAGATTAATTTTTAATTATTGAATATTTTTTGTTATTTATAAGCTTTATGTACAATAAAAGTTTTATGTACATTGTTCAAGTTTGATTTCTATGATTTAAGCAAGACCAATATTTGCCTGCCATGTGCAACCAATCTTCTTGCCATCTTCAGTGTATTTATTTTCTTACATAATTTTTATTTTGAAAAGTTATTGCTAAAAAGAATAAAAACCATTATAGAAAAAATAAAATCATCACCAATTTGGATTTTAAGCAAGACATTCAGCAATAGACCAAATTCACAGAGTAACGAAATTAATGGAAAAATCACTAAAGAAAAACAAATTTGTTCTGCTATTTTCTTGATATGCCACAAGGCATGAAGGAATCATAACTAATCTAAAAGGAATGCTACAAAAGCAGTATGTAGATATTATCAGTTCCTACCTGACATTTGAGAGTCAAACGAGAAGACCAATATTCAGAATTAAAAACAATAAATGAAGGCATGCCACAAGGTAGCGTACTTGGTCCACTACTTTATTTGTTATACACTCGTGATTTTCCGAAAAAAATTGCAACTTGCTGATGACACAGCAATGATATCAGAAAGACTGACCATCACCATTCAATCAAAATTCTTCAAAAGGCTTGCAACAAGATTAACGAATGGACAAAAAATGGAGAATTAGGCTCAATCAGCATAAATCTGTACTATGATTAATTAAGGTTTTTAGTTGAGATAAAAAAGTCAAAGGCATGAGCGGGATTCGAATCCATGATCTTCGGCTTGATACGCCGCTGCTCTACCACTTGAGCTATCGTGACCTCGATCCACTTGGACACCAACTTCCCATCTCAACCACACCTTTTGAATTTTTCCCTCCTTTTTGCCATTTTTCAAATGTCGTGTAATCGGATTGGATTCTCGACGACAAATGAAATGGCCACGGGTTGAGGTGGGGTTGAGATGGGAAGTTGGTGTCCGAGTGGATCGAGGTCACGATAGCTCAAGGGGTAGAGCAGCGGCGTATCAAGCCGAAGATCGTGGGTTCGAATCCCGCTCGTGCCATTGACTTTTTTATCTAAACTAAAAACCTTAATTAATTATAATATATTAATTGGTCAAGCGGACCACAAAATTAATTAATTTAATAAATCTGTATGATACTTTTTTTAAATTTTACAAGCAAAAAAAGTGGACCTTGTTCCATCTCTCACCATCGATGTAACTATCGTACTATACAAGCGAAACAGCTAAATATATAGGAATGAATTATGTAGAGTTTCAATCTTCGTAGAGGTCATTAGACAGGTGAAGAAAGAAGAAGACTAATTGTTGGGTTCAACAAGCTTTCGGCAACTTATAGTGCCATCATCAGGACCTATTTATTAATAATTGCAGATGGCACTATAAGTTGACAAAAGCTTGGTGAACCCAACAATTAGTCATCTTCTTTCTTCACCTGTCTAATGACCTCTATGAAGATTGAAACTCTACATAGATTATCTGCAGGTCGATCAACAAACATCATATCTGGGAATGACCTTAGATGCCATGCTGAGATTGAAAGAGCATGTGAAGAGAAAAAGAACAGAAATAGTTTTAAGCTTCACAGGACACAGCTCGAACCTTACTGTACAAAATAAAATATTATCTTGTACAAACAAGTTCTAAACCCTATGTGGACATATGGTATTGTACCAAACACAGCAATATCAAGATTACACAAACACTCCAAAATAAAATTTTATGTAACATAGTTAATGCACCTTGGTATGTAAGTTTTTATTAAAATCTTTTGTAATTTGGTTATTTCCAGTCTTTTTGGTCTGTTGCTCCTTATTTTTGTCTGTTAAAGATGCTCTCGTTTTGATGAGGCCCATTTGTAAGTTCATCACAAGTGGAAGGATAAAGACAAGATTATTAAAATATTTGAATTTAAACAAACCTTCCAAGCCGACCCTAGCTCAAAGGAGAGTGGAGGGATGGTCCTGGTAGGAGGTGACATACCATGACTACCCATGAGGCAAAATGGTACAAGGGCAAATTTATTTGACCCCCAGATCATTTATCACAATGATTTATTATAAATTACAGGCAGGCTTCAAGAATCGCCAACCTCGGGTGTCGGCAGTCCGGGGTCAGACTTTGGTCTTATCCGTCCAGCAGCTGAGGTTGGTCTAACAAGCCCAATTTTAATAAAAGTTTTTTAAAAAAAATTTTGGTTGAAATTGAACCCANCTATATCGCCATTATTACAATCTTTTGTAGCTTGGCTGTTTCTGGTCTTTTTGGTCTGCTGATCCTTATCTTTGTCTGTTAAAGATGTTCCTGTTTTGATGAGTCCCATTTATAAGTTCATCACAAGTGGAAGAATAAAGACAAGATTATTAAAATATTTGAATATAAACAAACCTTCTTAGCTCCAAGTAGAGTGGAGGGATGGTCCTGGTAGGAGGTGACATACCACGACTACCCATGAGGCAAAATAGTACAAGGGCAAGTTTATTTGGACCCCCAGATCATTTATGACCTTATCACAATGATTTATAATAAATTACAAGCAGGCTTCAAGAATCGCCAACCTCGGGTGTTGGCAGTCCGGGGTCAGATTTTGGCCTTTTCCATCCAGGAGCTGAGGTTGGTCTAACAAGCCCAATTTTAATAAAAGTTAAAAAAAATTTTTTGGTTTAAATTGAACCCACAACGGCGATACCTACGAGCCGAGATTGCTACATCGTCATTATTACAGTCTTTTGTAACTTGGCAGTTTCTGGTCTTTTTGGTCCGCTGATCCTCATCTTTGTCTGTTATATGCTGTTACTGTTTCGATCAGTTCCATTTATATCAAGTAGAAGGATAAACACAAGATTAATAAAATATTTGAACCAACCCATGAGGCAAGATTATTTGGACCCCAGATCATTTATGACTTTATCAGAATGATTTACAGGCAGTCTTTGGGGTCGTCAGTCCGGGATCAAACCTCGGTCTTATATGTCCAGCTGCTGGTCCGGCTCCAGTGGTTACCAACAACTAGATCATTTCAGCCTCCAATGCAGTTCCAAAACCCAAACCAATTCTCTCTTAAGGTGGTGGAGTATGTACTGATATTATATAACTAACCTAATTGAAGTGGAAAAAATTGACATCGACCTTCTCACACTACACATACACGCTAATAAATGCATTCACTCTTAATATAAACTAGGTTAAAAAAAAACTATCAGTACTATATATAATAAAACCTTGTTTCGTCCAAAAATTGGGGTCACAGATACTCACTGCCTATTGCCATATCGGGTGGGCATTCCTAAGCTCTGAATATGAAGCCAAGGAAATTGCACCTTTCAACTAGGTACTAGGTAGGACAATGTTTAATGTATTTGATGATATGTATATGTTGAAGAGGAGGGGTGAAAAATGACAACCTTGGGGAACTCCTGAATTAATTGGGATTTCTTTGAAGTACCGACTTAGTTACTGAGACTCCTTGTAAGTAGGATTTGTTACCTGGGCATGCTTATCCAAGTTCTGACCAAAATACTCGGATTTGAAATACTCCAGCGTTTGGAATGGTAGCGAAACACTGCCGACAGTAGCGCATGTGCACCTTAGATTTTGATGGGCGTGTGACCTTGAAGTGGAACCTTGTCGGAGCTCGCGATTATCAACCGGCGAGGGTGTGATTGCCGATTGCTGATTGCTTGCGACAAAACGACGAACGCCGTACGCGATTCGACCATGCTCAGCATCTTCATCGAGTTCGTTTTCAACGTCGTGCTCTTCTTGTGCTGCTTCGCAGCCTCACTCCTCGCAGTCGGCGTTGTTTACATCAAATTTAGATACAAGACACTCTCCAGGACGACACTCAAGAACAAACACGTTGTGGTGAGTGACATATACAACTAAAAAGCACACATGAAAGTTGTATAGAGAAAAAAACCTTCATTTTTATTGTATGATTTAATAACAATTAATTAATTTATTTATTTACGGATCGAAATCCACTATAAAAAAGACATTTTACAATAACAAAAAATACAAATAATATATATAAAAATACTAATAATATATATAAAAAGAATAAGTACATATATACATGGTAATAATATAAATGATAAATATAAAAATACAATTAAAGAGTAAAAAACTGAACAACAAAAATGAAAGACATAATTACTAACCAAATAAAGCAGAGGAAACGAAATAAAGCTGAAAGACAATTGAAACTACAATAATTAGGTACATATTTAATGAAAATAATGCTCTTTGTAAATATATAATAAGACTAGAGTGCGAGAATTAGTTGAACCAGTAAATGAAATAAATTGTAATAATTTTGTACAGTATGAAATATAAAAGCATTCAACTAAG